>NW_020538040.1:42704640-42726512 GCF_003426905.1 Ctenocephalides felis | reverse complement strand
AATATTTGAAAATATTCCAGTATTGCTTCAAGTATATCGTGTGGATTTATCGTAAGTATTTGCAAAGTCTGATGCGCGCGAAATGTTCAGTCTGGGAAATAGGAAATGGGAAAATGAAATAATACACCTCTTAAAATGGATGTTCTGTACGGTGACCTATAGAGAGCGTTCACGAGGCACCTATTTCCACGAAATAATACTTTTGCTACTTGTTTTTTATGGTTGGTACTTACATGTCATGGATTGTTGGGCTATATACCCCTGAATTCGAAATAGTTATATATTTAACGAAACGGCACGTATTGGTATTTTCTATTTTTGACTCTACATTCTTGATGAATTCTAACAAGTGCAAGAAAAAATAATAAATCAGTTTTGTACACCATAAATATTTTTGGGTAACGATATTGGGCTCTCTCGTTGGTTAGAGCCATAAAATTTTAGTTAGAGGTCCCAGGCAAATATTTCAGATAGAGTCTGGGACGGTTTTTACTTGAAAATATAGATAGCAATTGTTTCCGAGTAAAAATAAGTTTCCGGCATTGCTGCATCAATAAAAAAATCAACATACAGAAGCTGTAATAATAAAATTCATTACATAAAGGAAGGACAACTGTAAGGGTTGCCATCTATAGTAAAGGCGTAGTAAATCAAATCTGACAACAGCTTATAGGACCTTTAAGTGTCCTTTAAGGGGGTATTCTACTGTAGAAGCATGAATTTTGCCCGGTTTTTGAAGCGCTGTATAAAGGAAACAAATGATATTTTGACTATCGATTTTTTTATCATTTGTTTATTGATATTTTATTATTACATAAAAAAATATTAAAGAAAAAAATTAGAATTCACAAAGTTATGAGCAGTCAAAGTGGGAGCTCAAAAAAAAAGAGGGTGTCCTGGCGTGCATGATTCCAACCCTCCTGGTGATCCGAAACATAAAAAAAAGATGGATTCTTAATTTTAGATGTCGCTATCGTATGGACCTTGGATAAGTCAAAAAAATATTTTTGATTGAATGGCGGCAGTTTGAAAAAAATATATTTTTTTTCATGTTTTTTTTTAATAATTCCAAATTTTTAAAAAAGACTAAATGAAAAGTTATAGTTTTGGGAGAGGTCCATGCGATAAAGCAATGTATAGAGAAGATCCTCTCCAAATTTGAAGTAAATCGGTTCATTAGAACTCGAGATATTCTTACCGCCAACTCGAAAAAAAGTAGTTCCGAGAAAAACGCGTTCAAAGTTTTGAGACTCGGTCTGACCCGAACCGAGGCCACGTCACTAAAACGGATATAGCTAGCTCAGGAAATAATCGTAATTTTAAAAATCCTTTTAATGACATATTTTGAATAACTAAACTTTGAAAATTTGAAAAAAAAAATTTTTCGATTTTTTCAAAATTCTACAGTAGAAATAGAGAATTAAGGTAGCTTCAAATTAATATATAAACTAGTGGTGCCTAAAGCAACTATACTTAGTTCCATCTTATCTAATAATAATATTCAAGTTCATGAGAACACAGCCTCAGATCAGAGTATGGTGCAAGAGTAATAGCGAAAAAGATAACGCATTTGTACTAAGAAATAATGGGATTTTAGAGAAAATAAAATTAAGCTGTTGTAAGAGAAAGAATAGTAGAATAATAACTTATTAATATTTGACGTGCTGTCTTAAGCACACTGCACAAAGTTATAGTTGCATAAAAGTATCAAAGAAGGTGAATTATAACTCGTAACGTACTGCTGTTTTATAAAATGTCTCAAATGTTGTAGAAATACACAATGAATGTAAAGCATATAATGATACAGTTCACTATAATTAAGTATATATTTAACAGTCTTGCATTATTCGTTTCTTTTTTGTGTAATTTTTATACTGATTACATATGTAAAGTTCACACATTTTGGAACAATTATTACTATTGCAACATTTCGCCATTTTGGGGAAAGCGTGCTTTCATAATGGAAAAACTCATTTTTTTTGTCGATGTTATTTTGATTAACAGTTAATCATATAAATTTCTTCCATAAAAATTGCACTCATCTATAGTTAATTCGATTGAACCATAAAAAAGATGAATTATTTTTGTGCATCGAAAAACTCACTTATCTTACCCAAAGACAAAATGCTATCTATATTTAATCATCAGAAATTTGTATATACCGTTTATTTCTCTTTTAAGATAATTCAATTGTGCACAAACTATACATGAGAGTAATCTCTTAAATTTTTTATAAGGGCTATGAGCTCTTGCCCCAACTTATTAAACTAAGACGGTTGTTCTATCTGAATGTGATGGATTTATTATTAAAATTTCAGTAATATTGATGAAGAGCTTATTTCACTTGAAAACAAATTGCTATCTATATTTCCAAGTGAAATCCGATGTCACTACTGGACTGGATCTATCCTTATATAAAATCAATTAAAACTAGCGGTGTATCGTGCCTTAAGGCGAATTGCTGGAACTTCCCGTACCGTAACGAAAAAATGGACTGGATCTATCCTTATATAAAATCAATTAAAACTAGCGGTGTATCGTGCCTTAAGGCGAATTGCTGGAACTTCCCGTACCGTAACGAAAAAATGATCAAGAATTTTTTTTTTTTTCATATTTTTTTTATTTTCATATTATATAACAATCAGAGTTATTACAGATCCTATGAGTTATAATAATAATAATCACAGAAATATATGAAGAAAAAAATAACAATAATAATAATAATGAATAAATAAAAAAATAGATAAAAAATAAAGAAAAATAAAAAACAAACATAAAAAACAAATTGTAGTAATTGCTCCAATAAGCAATTGACTATGGAAAACAATTTTTTACATGAAGTCTATAGGCTGTTTCTTGCGTAGATCAAGAAATATTAAATGTTTTCAAATAGATTTTTATAAATATTGTAACATTGTCTAATATTCATAAGAATTATATAAACTGAATTGCAAAGTTGAAATTATTTTTGTAAGTATATTGGAACATAATTAAATTAAATCTGAATTATTTTCGATATAAAAAAAAATTCTTGAAAAAAAATTTTTTTTTGAAAAGCAATTATTTTGTTGAAACAAGCAGAAAGTTCTTACTCTCAAAAACTGCCATTTTTCGCACATTTAGCTCTGTATCTTCGAATGGCCTTTGCTAAAACCTAAACACCTCTTCTTCCAATCATTACAAATTAAATGTTTGTTAGAGCATTCCAATCGGATACTCCGTTCTCTCAAAAACTCGATTTGTATTTTCTGTACTCTTTGCTCCGTATCTCCGTAACGGCTGGACCTGCCTTTGCCAAAAACTAATCAGCATATTTTCCCATCAATAGGAATCAAATGTTTTTTGAACTATTCAATTCGGTTGATCCGTGCGCCCGAAAACGTGGACAAAACTTGTATCCATACACACACACATCTATTTTTTATGAGGTATGCCAAAATGTTCAGAAACCTTCAAAACGTGAAGAAATGTAAAAATTTTCAATTTCGATTTTTGGACGATTATAATAACTTACCCTGCGGGAAGTTAATATTATATCAAAATATTATAGTCAAGTGAAAAATCAAAATATTAAACAATTTTGAGGTGAAATATAAAGATAAAAATATAAAAATTTAATATGTTGTTTTAGAATTGTGCATTAAAATAAAGATGTAAAAATACTTCTGGTCTTTGAACAATGTTCTTCTGGCATTGTAATTTTTTGTCGATGTAGTATAATTGCTACAATAGCACCAGTACTAAACTTTCACTAATAAGCTAGGATCGATAAATTAATATTAAACAATAATAAACATATTTATCAATTTAACAAATTACAAGCCATCACAGAGTAACAACGCGGTCATTATAATTCATTAATTTACGAACACATAATTCATTTCAACCCGAATTCATGCTCTATTTAACATGACTTTGATAATAACAAGAGTATCTAAAAATAGCTCAAATAATTGAAAATGAAAATTTGATTATATATCGGAGGAAGGAATAAGTTGTGTAAGAGGCATATGTGCGTTTCTACCAAATTCAATAAATCAAGACATTTATATCTCGTTTGGCATTTGGGCCGTTCGCGACGAGCTCCGAAATAAAAAATAATACGGACACCCCGCTAAAATATAAATACCGCTGAGGATCAATTCTGACCTATAACCTTTTGCGAGCGGAACATAAGCCGAGTTTCACATTATCTATACGCGTACCGTACCGTACCTATATCAGGCAACTTCCAACTGGGGAGGATGATCGTAATAAATAATTTCACATAAGAAAATTAGCTTTATTAAATATAACTTTGTTATAATTCAAGACTTTGATGAGGGAGGAAATATCTTGTTTTTCGTATCAAATATCGCAAATAAAAACCTAACCGGCTAATCTCATTATTGCTAAGCAGGATGTATGCATTCTAATATTTGTAATGTCAAAGATTAGATATTTTATTAAGTAGAACACGCTCGACCTGGGAGTAAGTGGGTGAACACAAAGAGCGTTAAAAAGAGTGATCTGGCGATAAGAAAGGCATCACTTATTATTGATGAATAGTTTTCATGTACAAATATGTTCAAATATGAGGGCCGATTTATGGACCGTATGTTATGGCAAGGCCATGTTGCATATATTATGCTTATGTCAAAATAATAAAGTTGAATTGAATTGAATTGAATAATGAAAGTTACAATATCTGCAATAATCTATTCTCTATAAAAATCTATAACTCCTATTTTTATTAATTTTCAGAATATTTCATTACGGTACGGGAAGTTCCAACAATTTTCCTTAAGGCCCGATATCATGTACCACTAGTTTTTTCATTTTTATTATTTGAAAAATCTATTTTTTCGAGATGGTGAGAAACAAACTTGTTTTAATAAAAAAAAAACTAATCAGCACGTTACATTATTCAAATCGATCGAATTGGTCAAATTGTGAGAAAGATCACCATTTGAAAACTAGTTGATATTGGTATGTAGCCTTGAGGCAAGTTACATGAACTTTCCGATATGTGTAAATAATCGACTTAATAAAAAATAAATTAATTTATGAGTGGATTTATTACACATAATTGAAAACGAACGAACACGTTAACTCGGAGTATTTTCAAAAATCACAACAATTATTATATTTGAACTAGTTTCCGTATGATTTTAATGGTTTAGTATGTTTACTAAGACCAAGTACTATATTGTTATACCAAGTAAATCGTCTAATTTTAATTTTAGCTAACGTCAAAAAACTACTCATTTTCTCAAACTTTGATGAATTTTTAAAATTAAAGTACTTGTCGAAAGACCGTAATATTACAGTAAGTTCTATAAGACCATGATATCGCTAAAAAAAAATTCATAAAAATCGGCTTAAATTTTTTTTCAACAGTGAATTACAAGAAAACGGCTCGGTAGATTTTCACCTAAAACTAATCAGTATTATTCCCAACTAATATCTTTCGAACAATTTTTGATTTTTTAAAATAGGTTCGGTAGGATGAGCTTAAATGTGGACGAAAAGTTTAACACTTCTTTTCAAATTACAAAGTCGCACAAAACTGACAAACGATAGTCCTCATCGAAATACATCAAATTGCTTTTGAATTTCTGAAATCGGTTTAGGCGTTTTTGAGAAAACGTCGATGAAAGGTCTAATTTTGACAAATGCCAAAAAACAATACCAATTTTTGCAAACTTTGACAAATTTTCAAAGTTAAACCAATTGTCGTAGGGCCGTAATATTTTAGTATGATTTAGAAGACTGTAGTATTTACCGTTAAAAAATAATAATAAAAATCGTCGAAAAAAAAATTTTTTAACACTTTATTACAAGAAAACGGCCCGGCCGATGTTTACCAAAAACTTATTAGCACGATTCCCAATCAATATCTTTCGAACGGTTTTTGAATTTTCATAATAGGTTCAGAATTGCGGGCTAAGACGTGGACGAAAAATTTTTCACTTTTCTGCTATTTATAAAGAAACGTCTCGGATGATCGTCCCATAAAACTGACAAACGATAGTCCTCGTCAAGATACATCGAATGGCTTTAAAATTTTTGAAATCGGCCCAGCCGTTTTCGAGAAAACGTCGGTTTACGGCAAAAAATCTGTTCACATACACACACATACTTTTTCCAAATTTGGTCTCATTTGATTCAGAATGGTTAATAAGAATTCAAGAATATGTTTTCAGGTGAAAATATCTCTTAGTGACATTACGGGAATAGGTTAAAATACATCATCACTATTACATAGATTGAGCAAATCCAACATAGTGCTAATGCACATGCCCAATCGAAAATATTAAGACAGATTACTGATGCTCCGTGGTTTGTTAGCAATAAAACCTTACATGACGATCTTCATATTGAATTTATTATCAGAATTATACAAATCAACAGTGTAAAACATTTTCATAAACTGGAACATCATACAAACTCTATAGTCACTCAGCTTCTTAAGACACCAACTTCAAGAAGACTGAACAAGAAGCTGCCCAAAGATAATATGGAGGACTCTTTGAACTACCACAACTTTATATGAACAGAATAGTGGAATCACTTATTGAAGTGATTCTCTAACTAATAATGTAATATTTATAAGATTAATTTATATGTGTGTTTGAAAGTGAGTGTGTGTATGTGTGCAAGTAAATGACATAAGCCAAATAGCTCATGGAATTGTCATGTATTCTGATTGCTATTGAAAATAAAATTAGAAAAAAAACTATTGCATAAATGACAGTGACTACTGTCAAAAGATCATATATTTGCTGAGGATTCAGGCGTTTTACACATAAACTGCAACGTCACTTGTATCTTATAAAGCTGGGTCAGAAAGACCCTATTATCTAAGATCGTTTTTTTTTGGCATGTGTGTGGTTTCTAGATTAAGTTTTCTATCTTCAACCTGAGTAAAACGACTCACTACATAACAACAACATGGCTTTTGACAATAGTTAGAACGATTTAGTATGGAAAGTTCTGTTGTGTGGCAGAATCGGTCCATTAGTATGACAATGCGTCCAAATCTCGATCTGTTCGAGCCTCACAAATTTCATATGTCTATCCCTTTTTGCCTGATATCGATAAAATAATTTTCGTAACTTAGTTAAGGTACTCAGCTAGTTATAAGAAATTCCTATGTACGTAAACTTTGAAGTTTACTTTGAAAGTTTTAGAGTATCTGTGTGTCGTGTAATAAATTATTATCAATAAATATTGCGCCGGGTCTCTGCGCTATTTTATAGACAGTTCTACATAAAAAAATAATATTAAGGAGCCAATTCTTCGGTAAAATAGACCATGGCATAGCGTTGTTATGGCAACACTATGTTTTTCTTCTTTCCTAGTACTAAAAACAGTCCAAATGCTATTTATTTGTTGTGCAACCAGACGTTTTAAATATAAAACCTAACATAGAAAACGCACAAAAGTCAAAAAAGAATGATAGTAAGTAAAACTTCCTTATACAAGCTCAACTTAGAAAAAATCATAAAAGAAGCGTTACGAAGAGAGTGATCAAGCACAGAAAATGAAAAAAAAAAAACAAAATAGAGAATAGTTTTTATGTTCAAACAGAGTAGGGCTGTTTCATTATAGTAATGTGCAGAGTTCCATATTACCTCCATCTTTTATGGAGTTTCATAAAAAATATTATTTTCTATTTTAGTGAATAAATAATGAATGTCTACAAACAAGTAGTAGTTCGTATATAAATTGCGTAAGGATTCGGTGCTTTCGTTTCGATAGAGCAAAAAAACTAGTCATCTTTAGAGAAAGAAAGAATTCACTAAAATATTTAGTAATTAATCTGAAAGCAAGGCTTCAAATGATTTTGGCTACTTTCTGCTGACTAATCGCGTCACAAAAATTTGATCTGTCCTTTTATAAATGTATTTGCTGCCGGGTTATATTCCATGTTCGTATTTCCTTCTGTAAATTTATTTTTTCTAATACTAAAATTATGTATGTATATATTTTTTTACATTATTAATATGATATAATGTAAGTACAATTATATGCAAAGTTAAATCGATTTTATTTTGATTATTTGTATTTATTTTAATTTCAAAATATTTTGTTAAATTAAGTATCTTGTTAATAAAATATCGTGACGTCGTCACATGAATAAAAAGAATCTTCTGCAAAAGTTGAAGTGTGAAGTGTGAAAAAATAGGTTGACAAAGTTTTATATAAAATCCATAAATATTCTCAATTAGTATTTTCAAGATCCGGTCGATTTTTTAAACTCGAACCATTTCCCGAAAATTGTTAATATTTTATGGAATGTAAAACATAACATATAAATCTTATTTTGAAATACAAAAAAAAATATCTTCAAATATATTTGAAACAACACTAAACGAACTATTTACAAAAAGAGCAAGATCAAAATACAATGTTCTCCAAAGTATTGTCCGATGAGGATCCCTAGTTAAAATCTAAATCAATTCCTGATCTTCAATGTGAGTTATTAATTCATCCATAATGTAAAGTTGTCATATACTTAATAAGTCATATCCATTCTAAAACGATATGACTGAATATTAAACTAAGCAAAACTATTATGCTAAATTACTACTTTCATAAATATCGATTCAACCTACAATTTAGTATTCTAAATATATTGACACAATTTAATATGCTAGAAAAACCTTTGAATTGTAATTATAATAAATGGTTCATGAATAACTACTATGAGGAAGTTAAAAATTATGACGATGCGAAGGAATTTTAAAGTTGTTGTATGATCTTGTATAAAGTGGATACGTGATATTTACGAAATATTTTGGCAATGTTCCAAAATAACTTGGAAATATTCGTTTCATATATTAAATTCTTTTTCTTTGGCGAACAAGAGAAGTGGAGCGCTTCGAAATATTGATTGTACAAAGCAATTTTTATTAAAAGAGTTAATAAAAATACGATTGATTTTTAAGATGGAAAAAATATTTTTAATATATTATCAATATTTATACTATAATAAAATATTCATAAAATTTCTCTTTTATTTGAATTAAAAACAAATTAATCAGAACCATTCCCAACAAAAATCTGCCGTAAAATTATTTCAAACTTTTGTAATTAAAAATCAATATTCCTAGAACTTATTGAGAAATAATAGTATAGTGATCAATGAATGATTATTGTGCTTGAAACAATTTTTTATAAAAAAAACTATATTTTTAATAGAATATCAGAAATATTCATTACAATTATAGTATCTTGACGTTTATTTCAAGAATGTAGTCTTTTTATGAGCTATAATAATGTATATGAAATATCTAGAAAATATAAAATTTTAATCAAGTTCATTACTTTACCAAATTAAGTTTTATTCCCTTAGGAAAAGTTATATATATATATATATCGATAAAAATTTAAAAAATTGAATTAAGAAGCTTTTAAAAAAATGGGGTATATGTGTTTAACAGATGGTAAAAGTGATGAAAATGCACTTTTGATTTAGATGGATAGAAAAAATATAATGTTTACATCTAACATTTTCAAAAGTTAGCGTAAATAAATGGGTACCCTGCGTTTGCGTCCATGAATAAATAAATACTCACTCATAAGATATTTAAAGTGTTTAAATGTATAAAAGTACCAAAACTTGAATTTTAGAAATCCAACAGAACATATCCTAAAAATTAACTAAATCACTGAATTAACGATAAAACTTTATTATGTACTAGACTATGAGTAATTATATAGTGATAAAATCAAACCAATTATATTAAAAAAATAACACATATCAAACAAACAACTATCTGACTATGTTCAGCAAAACTCCCAACTAATTCATCATTGTGGAAATGTAATTTTTTTGCTATTTTTCAAAAATTTGTTACCTGGTCTTTTTTACCCCATAGAAGGATAAAATATTTTAAACAGGTTCAATGTTTTATTTTGAATTTTAAAGACAAAATATTACGAAATATTTCGATTACTATATTTACAGAGATAACACTGTATATAACTTTGATATGGCATTTCGTCTGAAATATTCATGAGCATAGTTGGAATAACTATTAATTCAATTTAATATTCAACTTTAGTAAAATTGATTTTTTTAACTTAATTTACTTTTTTATTTACTATTTTTTTATTGTTTACACTTTTGACAGGGTGAAGTTTCAGTTGGTCCTTCTTACCCCACCCACATGCAAACTTTTATGAAAGTTATAAAAAACTATTCAATATACTAAACATATAATTATAATGATATAACTCAAAAGTAACAATACATCTTTTAAAATATTTGAATAAAGTAAATTTGAAAATTATATGAAGGTCTCGTAAACTAAACAAAAGTGCTCAAAACCAAAAAACTAACAACGAAACAAAACACTTTTGTTAACGATTTCCAAACATTGCCGTTTATCTTCCGATAGCGACGTTGTAAGAATCAAAGAGATGGCTGGTTATACATCTTTTGCCCCCCACTTTCAAATATTAAAGCTAAAAAAATTCTTTACTTATTTTTGAGATAACATAGTGGCCCATTTTACCCGCTGGCCTTCAAGCCGCACTCTACCATATCTAAAAGTTATTGATAACTTGTATAGTATATTAAGTACACCGACATTTATGAATAAAAACTCATTATAATTTTGTTTAGCAAATATAATAATTATTATTACTAAATTTTGAATCGCACGACATATTTCGCATTCATCGAATAAAATTTTGCTAAAGTTTATCCACGCATCTATATTTCATTTGCAATTAAAATGCAATTAAAACATGTTTTAATATGAATAAAAATGGCAAAAGCCCAAATGAGTTTATAATTAAGGGCTAAAGCATTTGCGGCACAATATATTGCACATTAGTTTATATGATTTAATTTGAAAAATAATATCCTGACAAAGAGTCTAGCTAGAGTAATATAAAAAACAATAAGTTTTCCTTTAAAATCCTTCACGTACAGCACGATGAAAATAATACAAAGTGTACATGTTCGTTTTGCGTTGCTGTAATTCTTCATTTCATTGTGCAGTCTCTCGTGTTTATTTATGCTTAAAGCACGTCGTATAATTGTAAGTACTATGTAAAGCTCAATGTTTGCATGTCACTATATTATATTTAAATAACTAACAAAGAGCTTTCTACAACCAACCAACTAAATAAAAAATTATTTTCTAGCGATGCATATTGAATAAAACTTTTATGGCGTCCTATTGGTATGATTTCGACATCCGTCAAACCGTCAGGTTTTCTTTTTTTATTATAAAATGTATTTTTTTATCCTATTCACAATATCAATAAGAAAAATTTAATTATTATGTCACTGCAGTTTTTCTATTACATTTCATATAAACTATGAACGTAACTAAAAACATCAGCTTGTATTTATTTTCCACCATTTATTTTTATTGCTGCTCTTAAAAATACAAAATGACAGCTTCTATTTTAAATTATCTAGATATGCATTTAAATCGCAGACTGACGTGAAAGGACCATATTCGAGCAAAATTAAATACTATAAAAATTCAAACCGCTAAACTATACTGGCTACTGGGGCGCAATTTAATTCTATCTATTGACAATTAGCTTCAAATTTACAAGGTAGTAATAAAACCAATGTGGACTTATGGCATAGAATTGTGGGTGCGAGCAAATCCAACATAGTATCACTTATTGAAGTAATTCTCTAACTATCAATATAATATTTATCTGATAAATTTATATGTGTGCTTGAAAGTGTGTGTGTATGTGTGCGAATGAATGACATAAGCCAAATAGCTCATAGAATTATCATGTATTCTGTTTGCTCTTGATAGTAAAATTAAAAAAAAAAGAAAAAAAATATTTATACATACATATATAAAAAATATATGAACAAAATATATTTTTTTTGTAAAAGTTTTACTGTAATTAAGAGACCAATTCTCAAATAAAATAGAAAACACTATTCGCTGATATGCTACAGGTAAATTGGTAGAAAAAACTATCAAATGCTATATATAACAGCATCTTTCTGATGTGTCATTGATAACACGTGCATGAAGTTAGGTTTTATGTGTATAACACCTGATTGCTTAATTACATTGTTTATTAAATGTAAAGGGTAAGAATTTTCTCAAAGAACTGAACGAAATATATCTAATTTTTTTCCAAAAGGTTTTATCACTGAGTAAAATGGCTCTATCACTTAAGGAGATGATAGTGTCAATTTTTATTGAACGTGAATAAAAAGAAAAATAATATATTGATTTTGATACCAATTAGTGAGAATGAGGTTGTCGTCGAAGTTACTTTAATGGTTTTTAAATCTCAAAAACTAATTGAACTCACTCATCAAGTTCAAAAGTAAACTACAAAGTGCTATCAAAAGAATTAAAAAAAGATCACATTTTTTAACCTTTTTACAAGACCTGCCTTCCCAAAAACTTTATGTAGTTAATATTGTTAATTTACTTCAGTAAAAACATATCTAAATAATTATCAGTAATACTATTTGAAGATAGTAAGAAGCAGAAGTTTCAAAGAAACTCGACGCTAAATGAAATGAAATGAAGATAATACTATGTCTACTTCAATAATATATATATATATATATATATAGATATATATATATATATATATAATATATATATACCAATTCTTCATTTTATCAATACAAGTTCTTTTTTTTAATTATTGCAATCGGATGCTCTGTTCTCTCAAAAACTGAATTGCCATTTTTGGCACTTTTTGCCTCGTATCTTTGAAACGGCTGGACATGCCGTTGTCAAAAACTAATGATCACGTCTCTTTATCAATAGAAATTAAATAATTTCCGAATCACTGAAATCGGTCGATTCGTGTTCTGAAAATTGTATCACATACACATACATCTTTTTTTTTCTAAACTATGCCAAAATGTTCAGAAGGCTTTGAAGCGTAAAGATATATAAAAAATTTGATTTTCGATTTTTTTGCGATTACTATAATTGCCCTACGGTAAATTAAAATATTTATTTCAAATATTTTTATTGCTTGACAAAATATAAACCAGTTGTTAATTAATATGAAAGCTTTAAAATATATAACAGTTGACAATTAATTTCAAAAGCTTTCATATACGAGGGAATGGTAACGTTGGTGATTGTATGTCCTGAACAAACAGTGTCTAAAAGAGTAACGAGTGCATATAATAATTTAATGTTTATACGTAGAATAATGGGGACACCATGTGTTCTTGCAAGATATATTATTCGAGTCGCTGGCTTGTGGAAACATGTTATTTTATTTGCGCGATGCGCCGGGAAAGCAACTCCTAAATATGTACCACTCGGATGTATACCATTTCAGTTGATGTCAAACTTCAGTACAAAGTTGTACAAAGTGTAGGAAAGTGAAGATAGAATCCAATTTTATCGGAAATGCTCTATTCATTCATCGTTCGAATAGAACAGTAAAGTTCAAACACAATAAAGCTTCCGCAACTTGAAACATAAAGCTAGTTATTTCGAGTTTTTCTTCTTTTTAACTATCGAACGTTTATTATTTCAGATTCACTTTTAAATTTTACTTGAAAAATTTTTCTTTTTTCTCAATTACCTTGTTAATAACAATTTTCCAATTTTTGCTTTGCAGACTTACTGATGAGATTTTACGTCGAGACGTTTGAAAAATTAAAAATTAATTTATAGATCTTTAACTTCTTTACATCACCTTATAACTTACTTATACATAATTTTCTTGCATTTCGAATTGCTCGTATTCAGAAGCAATTTTTTCCATATAATACATTAAAATGCCATTAATTTGATCCAGCAAGGTGTTTTCTGATAATTAGAATCAATTATACTTTATTGCAAACTAGCTGTAAGTGGAATTCTGTCTTAAGGCAATTAGGGCATCGTGCCTTAAGGCAAATTGCTGGAACTTCCCGTACCAACAATTATTTTTTTTAAAAACGAATTAACATTTTTGAAAAAAATTTACTTCGAAAAAATTTACTTCGAAAAAATAAGATTTTTGAGAAACTATAAATTGGACAAAAAATTACTTTTTTTTGAAAAAAAATTTTTTTAAAAAAAAAAAAAAAATTTTAAATTTTTTTTAAAAAAAAAATTTTTTTTAATTTTTTTTTTTTGAAAAAAAATGTTTGCTTTATTTTGACATATTTTGGAAGATCTGAACTTGTTTTTCAAAGCAATCGTACTGCTTTAACTGCATAGAGACAAAATATAAAGCGCGTAAGCGCGGCGTCGCTGTCTAACGGGTAAACATTGATACGGAACCCATAGGAAATAAACAAATTTATACTTATTGTGGAAATCTCTATAAAATATCTGAAAATTTAATGTGCATATATGTCTAATGATCATTTTGACCGCCAAATGGCATTTTTTTTTTACTTTTTTTGTTAGATCTCCGAAACCGCTAGACCTGCCTTTATGAAAATTTGATCAATTCTTTACCTTGTCAATACAAGTAAAATGTTTTTTGAATTATTAAAATCGGACGCTCCGTTCTCTTAAAAACTGAGTTACCGTTTTCGGCACTTTTTGCCCCGTATCTCCGGAACGGCTAGACCGCCTTCGCCAAAAATAATCAGCACGTCTCCTTATCAATACGAATCGAACGTTTTTTGAATTATTCAAATCGGTTGATCCGTGTTCCCGAAATCGTCGACGAAAATTTGTATCCGCACATACATACACACACGCACACACACACACACACACACACACACACACACACATACATCCATTTTTTCTAAGATATGCCAAAATGTTCAGAACCTCTGAAACGTAAAAATATATAAAAATTTTCATTTTCGATTTTTTTGGGATTACTATAACTTACCCTACGGGAAGTTAATAATAAGATCCAATTCATATTCTGCAATAATAGCAAATTACTAAATAAAAAATGACTAAATTATCATTATGCTAGTTTTTGCGAATAAAAAACTATCCAATGAGCATAATTTCTTTCTTTAGCTTACTGAAGTATTGCAAAAATGAGTTATACATATTTTGCCAAACAATTCTGATGCTCGACCAGTTGAATCTTTTTCGTGGTGATTTTGTTTATCCATAAACATTTTAACTTTGTCTCACATTGCACAACAATAATATTAATAAATTGGATATTTTAACTTTAAAATAATTTGCTTTCAATATTTGTATGACACATAAATGCGACTTCATATACTAAAATCCTCGTTACAATTGATATTAGATGAATATGTTTCTTGCATACCGAGACAACAAATCGCGTTTTTGGCGACTCGTATCTTAAAAAATTCGTATGACAAGTAGCTCGTAAGATGGGGTACCGCCATTTCCTATACATTAAGGATGATATGAATGTTGTACAGATGAATGTTGAACAAAAATATAGTTACAATTAATGCAAAATGATATTATAAAAATGCAAATGTAATGTATATAAACACTAATAATACCAAAGGCAGGACAAATGACTCGTTTTGAACTTCGAACTGGATGAAAAGCATCTAAAATTTTATTACTTTTGAAAATGCTGACTAATCAATTTATTATTAAAATGTGTTTTAAAATTTATTTTTGTGTTTATTTTGAGTAATATTAAATTTATTCCGTTATCTACCACGCCTGGTCATTTGACCATGGAGCATTATTTTATTTTATAAGCTTTTATTCTACTTCATTTCTGCAAAGACCGTTGTGAAAAACAGTTCAATCAATAGAGCCAAGGAAAATATCAAAATTTTATAAAGGACAAAGTTTCCAGTAAAAATTTAATTGAAAACATGAATAATTGATATGAAAAATCGATCTCTCGTAATATAAAGTAAAATTACAATGTAGACATAGCGGTTCCATTGGCTCCAAAATCTAAAAATTTATACTGAGTTGCTTTTTACTAAAGCAATAGAACTAAGCACCGATTTTCGAGAAACCCGTCAACAACCAAAAAAAATGAACAAATGCAAAAAAGTCTCCATAAGAGGTGTCAAATTGAGTACATAAATCCTATCAAATGATGAAATAAAAAATTTTCAACAATTTTCTACCAGGGTGAGGATGAACCGAAGTCATAAATTACTGAAATGAAATCGATGGAAGCAGTAAAGGTTTTTTGGTTGTTTAACTTATTGTTTGATCCAACAATTTTTATTAAACATTCATGAGAACGAATTCAAGGACTGAACAAACCTTGTAACCACTTACAGACCTTGTGAACAATAATTAGTTTTTACATATTAATTACATATAAATAATCATAAGCAAAGTTTAAAAACAATTATGCAGTATGTTTTGATATTTTAATGGATTAGCTTATACACCATAAAATTCAGTTTTGATCATAAAACGGTAAGTTCCATGTCTCTTTAAGTATAATTAACGAGACTCGGATGAATATCATGAAAACACCCGACTAGTTAAATGAGAGAGAGACTAGTTAAATGACAGAATTTCTTTTTTGCACAATATGTGTTGGAGGTCACACACGTAAAAAATATTTATAATTTATACTCTTACATTATAATTATAAGATTACATGGCATTAGTAATTTTTAACTCTTCCTGTAGGATAAGTTTTAGCAATCTCAAATCAAAAATTAAATTTTGGTATATCTTTACGTTTGAAAAGTTTCCGAACATTTTTGCATACTTTACAGAAAACGGATTCGATGTATGTATGTTTGTATCTGTGTGTGCGTGTGTGTATGTATGGATACAATATTTCGTCGACGATTTCGAGAGTACGGATCAATCGATTTGAATAGTTAAGAAAACATTATGTTCGTGTTGATGGATATATAGTTAGTTAGTTTGTTTGTTTGTTTGTTGTTAGTTTAACAACAGTTAAACGTTTTACAACAGCTAACGAACAACAGTTAGTTCTTTATAAACGAATGTCCTTGACATTTTCGACAATATGGTTAAACTGCCTTTAATGGGCTTTAAAATACTTGAAAATATTAAAATCAAAGAAATTGAAAATGTTCAAACGTTGGTTTTATTATAAAGGTTGATAATTTTCAAAAATCTAAATTTTATAATTTCTTATTTCTAAAGGTTTTCAAAAAAACTGAAGCTTAAAAATTTTAAGTTACGATACGGGATGTTCCAGCAGTTTGACTTAAGGCACGATGATGCCTTACTTATTTTAAGTTATGTTTATTTTGAATAGAGTATTAAAATCAAAAGCAAAAGCAAAATTCTCTGACAAATTCACCCATATAAAAAACGGATGAATCGTTTGCGTGACGACCGCCGCCGTTGAATTGTTTTGTTTTTGCTTTGATCGATGAACCGCATGCATTTAATCAATTCATAACTACGGTTGCAATATTGAATATGCTGTGAATTCGAGTAGAAAATTTTAGGTTCCTTGTTCTAATAGATTCCGAAAACGTGCCCTTTGGCGTTTTCAGGAATATTAACGTGCATATCTACTATAACTGAAGGGCCTCTGGAGTTCATCATAATAATAAAATTTATGGGTTATGAAATTAATTATATGCTTTTTAACAATATGTTAAAGTTGAGACTAGTTATATCACGATTTAACTAGTAGTCAGCTGGTCAAACTAATCGTCTTATAATTTTCTATAAGAATTTTGTAATATTTTCAATTTTTAGACAATAATGTCGACTGAGTTGATACTTTCAATTTTATTGAATCAGAGTTAAGAAATTATGTTAATTATGGGTAATAAGCATCACAAGATCCATTTTATAAAAAATGCATTTTGTGATTCCTATCTTTGAATTTAGCATTCAGTATTGATTTAAGAGTAAAGTTTCAATGTGGATTTTTTCTCAAAAATGTTTCAGAATATGTAGTTATGAACAAGTTGGTCTAATGTTTTATTTGTCTTAATCGTGTTGTAACGTGCTCATTTGAACTTTCTTTTTTAAAATCCTATTTCATTGTATTACCATATTGAACATATCATGGGCTGTAATCTAACGGTTTTTAACGTTGTATGAATTCACAAATTAGGATGCACAATATGCAAATACATATTCAAATTAAAAATAAATCGGTTGATCAGTGTTCCCGAAATCGTCGACGAAAATTGTATCCGCACACACACACGCACACACGCATACACGCACACACATACATCCATTTTTTCTAAGGTATGCTAAAATATTCAGAAATGTCGAGAAATGCAAAAATTTTCATTTTCGATTTTTTTGCAATTACTATAACTTACCCTACGGGAAGTTAATATTATTTAAAATATTTGTAACGTAGATGCATAGAATACCAAAGCGGTTTATATAATAATTTAATATAAGAACCAACTAATTCGTTTTTATTCCACACCATTTTTTAGTGGTCGATTTGATATCAATAGATTCTGAATTAAATACTGAATCAATTTCACAATTTAATAGTGGTGCTTGGCGTCCTACTTTAAGGCAAATTGCTGGAACATCCCGTACCGTGATTCAAATTTTCTCAAAGCTTTGAAATGATGAGTGCAAGGCAGTTTTTTCAACTTTTTCATTGGATTCTCAAAACCGCTCGACATGCCTCCCCAAAACTATAATCAATTTTTTATTCTGTCAATAAAATAAAAATGTTTTTTGAATCATTCAAATCGGATGGTGCATTCTCTCAAAACTGAATTGCCACTTTTGGCACTGGATTGCATCTGCCAAAACAAATCAGCACTCTTCCATCAATAAATCTAGAATGCTTTTTGAATCATTCAAATCGGTTGATCCGTGCGTCCAAAATCGTGGACGAAAAAATGAATCCATACATACATATACACACACACATACATCAATTTTTTCTAAGGTATGTCAAACCTTTCCATGTTTTCTAAAGTATGTTCAGAAACCTTTGAAACTTAAAGATATTCATTTTCGATTTTTTTGTTATCTCTTTACATTACCGAGCACCTTACGAGAAGTTCATAAAATTAATGCTAAATGTGTATTGAACTAATCAATAAATCAAGGCAAAAAGTAGTTAGCCAGATTACATATAAACATACATAAATTGTCATTTAATTAAATCTTTGTTCCATATATACTATTTTCAATCTAGAATGTAATTAAGACTTTTTATTACTTTTATTTTTTGTTCTTCAATTGACATTTCTCTGTTACTTCTTCATATATATTTGACATTATGCAAGAAATTACTATATTTCATTTAGAAAAGTAAAATGAATAACAAAACCAACCAAACAACCCTATAAACAAAGTTATTTATACAAAACAGATGGGACATACATTGCATAGTAAGGATTTCTTGTTTTATAATGATGGATAATAATATTATACAGCTATACTTATGCATTACGCAAGTAGAACTAGAGTAAACTGATACTTTTAACCCAATTTTGTAAATAACTGTTTGCTCTCTATGCAAGTTTTACTCCATAGCTGCAACATACGGATATGAACAAAATATATTGAAATAAAGTGTGCAAACACAGTTATTAATAAAAACATCAAATATTAATCCGAACTGAAAATTATATTACCTAAAATAGCTTAAATGGAAATAAGTTCAAAAACTGTTATTTGATAAAAAAAAAATTGTGGGTAACAATATATAATTCCCAGAAGAAAAAAAGTATTTTACCCTGTATAAGTAGATAAAGCACAAGTAGATAAAGTTCAGTCTGATATTTAGTTGAAATGCCTTTTGGTATAGATGTCCATCGAAGCAATTATTCTAGTAATTGCAATTAGGGATACAAAAAATCCAGGACGATTAATTATCAATATAAAACGCATAAAACAGATTCGCGTTGTTTCATAAATGCTGTCCAAAGTCTACTAATATAATACTTGATTTATTCCTCAACCATGAAGAGCACCAAAATACGTTTTGACGAAATTATGAAATAAAAAAAGCTGCATAAAATAAGTAAATGTTACAAATTTTAGATTTTTGGCTAAAAATGTTTGCTTTTAACACAATTTGAATGATTCAAAATATGTATCGTTTTAGATAGTGGAAGAGCCGTAAAATATTCACATTGGTCCACCACCAATATCTCGAAAACAAGTAAAGTTAGAAATATTTTAACAACAATATTTGAAACTAGAGTGAAAAGACGCGTAATCAGCCATCGCCTTAAATCAAGCAACATCGCAATCAGAAAATGTACGGCCTTGTTGCTAGTTTTTTGTTTGTGAGCACTGTTGTTTAGTTTACGAAACCTTAATATAATTTTCAAGTATACGTTATTTCATTGTTTTATAAGCAGCATTAGTTAATTTGGTAAGTTAGATTCAACAGTTTTTTTTTATTAACCTCTTTACAAACTTACATGCTATTGAGGTAAGAAGGACCATCTAAACCTTTACCCTAACGAAGACGTAAACAATAAAAAATAGTAAATAAAAATGTAAATTCAGTTAAAATAAGCAATTTTACAAAAAATTGCTAATAGTTATTCAAGTCTGCTGATGTGTTTTTCTAACAAAATACCAGAAGAAGGTTATATGCAATGTTATCTGTGTAAAAAATGTGCCCATGAAATTTATATTTTGCATTGGTTGAATATTGTAGCTATTATTTCGTTAAATTTTTTTAAAATTAAAAATAAAACATTTGATCTGTTTACTCCATGACCCATTTTAACCCATCAATGGGGTAAAAAAAGACAAATTTTAGAGAAATAGTGAAGATAGATTTCTGTAATTAGGAATTAGCTGCGAAATTTATTGAACATTATTAAAATAGTGAGTAAAAATGTGAATTCAGTTAAAATTAGAAATTTTACACAAAATAAATAATAGTTATTCGAAGTCTGCTGATATGTATTTCTAACAAAATGCCAGATCAAGGTTATATGCAATGTTATCTGTGTAAAAAATGTGCCAATGAAATTTATATTTTGCATTTATTATTTCGTGAAATCTCTTTAAAATTAAAAATAAAACATTAGATCTGTTTGCCAATGAATGGAGTAAAAAAAGATAAATTTTAGAAAAATATTTATAATTTATTGAACATTATTGTACTACAGTCGTTTCTTTGATGTATGTTATGTATTGTGATGTAGTTCATTTGATTCAGATAGTATAAGTCAAATTTTCGAATATAATATAGTCAAATAGTCAATAAAATAGTAAAATTTTCGAATTTTTAGCACTGCTAGTGCTAACATTTTTATTCTTAGGCATATCCCGTTAATGGGCTCGCTCGAATAACGACTGGACCTGAATCAGAGGTCCCGGGTTCGATTCCGTTTTTACTTGGAAATATGTTTCAAAATGAAAATAACCCTCGTCCAGCATTGGTGCATCAATAAATATTTGCTCTATCACAGAAACTGTAATAATAAATTATCACACAGAGATGTGACAACTGTTCGGGTTGCCCTTTGTCAACAACTTATAGGACTCTTAAGTTCTGATTGTTGTTCAAAAATATTAAAATATATATCCCTGTAAAACCACGCGATTTTTAAAAATCCAAAGAAAAATAATATTTAATATCGAAAATATATAATTGTAATATTTACAATTTAAAAATTATATTTAGCCGTCAATACTGAGTATGACCCAGTGTGTTCTAGCTAATAAATCGTCAAATATTTTTTGAAACGCATAAAATCAGTAAAAATTATCATTTAAATACAACTACATATACGCATTAGTATTTGTATGTATCCTTAATAAACGGATTTTATTATTCGAAGCTCCAGAGCTTTTGAAAACCATGATTCCGCTAACGAAGCTTTGCAAAAATATATAATAGTGATATTTCTCATTTAAAAAATATTTTACCACATACCGAGTATGAGCTAGTGTTTTAGCTCATTTTTTTTTATTTATTTTATATATATACATTATTTTCATATCTCATTCAGACAGAGGTGCCTGGTATGAGAGATTATGAAAAACAGTGTCGTCATATATTTTGTCAAGATTTTTTAAATACATAGAAGCAATAAAAATAATTTA